>NC_134861.1:94680995-94700995 GCF_049852395.1 Peromyscus maniculatus bairdii
TATGATGACAGAGAGGGAGGGAGGGAAGGAGGGAGAAGGAAGGAGAGAGAGAAGGATCCAAGATCTGTTCAGTTCTAGTTCAGCTCTTGCTTGGATTTCTATAGGTCTGAGCATGTAAATGTGTCTGATTTAAAACAAAAACAAAAACCCAGAATTTTATATGCAGCCAAGTCATTTAATTTGCTCTTCATTCAGACCACTTAAAGAACTAAAAGGCAGCGCAAAGTGGACTCATTTGATCAGCTTCCAATCAGCTAGGAAGCTGTTGAAAACACCTGCCTCGTTAGGCCTCTCCTCTTGGGGGAGAGAAATCACATTGGTCTTTTGGGGTAAGGATGTTAAAAACAAGTCGCTCAAAATGCACCACTCCAACATGGTGACTGAGTTTAAAGGCATTTGTAAAAGAGTAAGCACATTACTTTTTCATGCTGTTTCTCTTTCTATTGACTCGTTTATTGATGGGTTGAGATAGGCTCCTTTCTGTAGCCCAGGCTGGCCTGGAACTCACTATGTAGTTACCTTAGTCACTGTCCTGTTGCTGTGAAGAAGCAGCGTGACCAAGACAGCTCTTATGAAAGAGAGCGTTTAACTGGAAGCTTGCGTACAGTTTCAGAGGTTTAGTCCATCATCACCATGGTGAGGATGGGGCAGCATGGTGGTACACACTGGTGCTGCAGCAGTAGCTGAGAGCTACACCCTGATCCACAGGCCGAGAGGAAGAGAACACTGGGCATGACGTGGGCTTTTGGAGACCTCAAAGCCCTCCCTACAGACATACTTCCTCCAACAAGGCCACTCTGACTGCAACAAGGCCACGTCCCCTAATCCTTCTCATAGAATGCCACCCCCTGATGACTAAGCATTCAAATATATGAGACTATTCAAACCACCACAGTAGCCCAGGCTGGACCTGAACTTACAGCAATCCTCCTGCCTCAACTTCTGAAATACTATGATTACAGGTGTGAGCCACCATGTCTGGCTAAACACAGAGAACAAAGTCCACGTGTGGACAATGTTCCGTCTGTGCCGGAAGAACCAGGCATGGTCACAAACAAGGGAAACCAGGCTAGACAAGAGACGCGACCATGCCCTCGTCCCAGCCACACCCCTCCCCAGTCACCTCCCCCAGAGAAGCAAGCCACCTTGTCTCATCCAATTCTCTCCCCTGAATACTCTGTTCAGTTCATCATGTAAACGTTCTGCTCCTGCTGGGTTTTGTTTGTTTGTTTGTTCCCTTATTTCCTTCTGAAATTTCTCCTTATTTCCTGCACCATGCAACATGTTATGACTTTAATATCAAATGCTCCCCATCCCCCCGCAGGCACGGGTGTGACGGGCTAAGTCTCCAGCTGGGGACACTATTGAAAAGAGGTGAAACAGGGGAGGAGGGGAAGCCTGGCTGGAGAGGCAGGCCACCGTGGACACGCCTTTGAGGGACACCTGCTCCCTTCCTGTTCTCCCAGTGCTCTCTGCTTGCTGGCTGCCAGAAAGCAAGACCTGCTCCGCCATGCCTCCGGCCATGATGTCCCCTCAGCACAGCCCAGAGCAGCAGAGCAGCAGTTCCCGGAAGAAAACCTCAGGGGCAAAGTCAGTCGGCCCCTCAGGTTGCTCCCTTCCCTGTGTCCACAGCAACGGAAACCAACACCAGGAGCGGCCACGGCCAGAGGAAGACGGAGCTGGAATTTTGTCTCCTTACAAGGGAAAAGGCAGATTTTAGTAAAGTTCTTCCCAATTCATGAAACGAACGGATATTCTTCACAGCTGGGTCTAAGCATCAAAAATTAAAATTCCAATTGGATAAGACAATGGTCCTTAACCCTGGGAGCCAGGCATTACATCCATCTGTACCACCAAACTGCAAGCTCTGTGACAGGCTTATTTTGTTTGTACAAAAATGTTTAAAAATAAAACAAATTTCCTCTCAGCAACATCAAAAGGAATGCACTGAGACTATAAATACAGTCACACAGGCTCTCCAACTTCAGCATTCCACCCTGAGAGATCAAAGGAATCATTATTCTACACACACACACACTCTCGGGTTGTGTATTTAAGTATACACTCTGCTTTCTTCCATGGATTTCTGGAAAGAAATGTTACTTTGTAGCATTTACCGTTTCTTTCTCTCAGGACGCCATCACTCACAGATTTCTGCAATGCCAGTGGACGTTGAGTGCCGGCTCATACCCACATTTTATTTCTCAGGCAAAAGTCTCTCTATACGGGACTGTATTCTCGGCAAATGGATTTCACATGTATTTCACCATTTAGCTTGACCCATGTAGCTGCCATATTTCAGGCCCACGTTTAGCATCTTTCACACACGGTCTCCTTAATCCTAACCATTATCAAGTGATGTAGCTGTTATCAGTCCTGTTTCTATTGATTTTGATGTGCAGCCCCAGCCGTGAAGCCCCCTTCAGTCTTAGGAACCGGAAGCACTTTACTAATTTACTGAGTTGACAGAGAAGATGGGCAGGTGCCTGCCCCAGCGCCCGGAGGAAGCGGATTTTAGGACAGTCCGCTGGCTGCTGTCTCTGCCCCTTTCCCCGCGCTAGCTGCTTCCTCCCCACAAAGAAGAAGTGGCAAGAGGCTCAAGCCCCGAGAAGAGCTGCTGACCCAGCGCAGACAGAAACCGGACTACAACCAGGATTAGCTCTGAGTCGCACCCCACTCCTGTGGCGTCGCAGCCAAGCACAGAGACGCAGCCCCATGTGAGAGCGCGGTGCCAAACATGTATTTGAAAAATCGCAAGCAGCAGTGCAAAATATTAATTTTACCTTTAACTTTTGACAAACTGACAAAATGTCCAATGCACACAACTTCTTCTGCCCTCCCAGTGAAAATGATGCTGATCCGGGCTCACTACAGCCCCAATATCATGTGACTTCCTGCTCCTACGACAGGAATATTTTCCCATGTCACTAGGCAGACTCCAGGAAGAAACAGGGAAAGAATATGGATTTCTTTAAGAATATCAGTTGGAACTATTTGAGTAGTCATAAATGGAAGAAGGCAAGCTGGTCATGGTTGCATGGTACGCCTCCAATCCTGGGACTGCATATGTGTGTGGCGGGTGGGGCAGGGGACCTGAGACAGAAGGATCGTGAGCTTAATGCAGACTTGGCCACACAGCAGCAAGACTGTCCTAAAAAGTAAAAAAAAAAAAAAGTGAGAGGTGAAGCTACACAATCAGATACTATTCTCTGTTTGGTTTTAGATTTCTAGGACTCCAGTTTGGTTTTGGCTTTTTGTTTACTTGAGGGATTCTGGCATCCCTGGAAACAAAACTCACCTATGCTAAGCAAATGCTGTTGCTGAGCCACATCCCTGGATTGAATTTCTAGTGCGCATGGCAGAGCAGAGGTAAGTTTCCTGTCGAGTGCTCACCGCTGACTCTGAGAATGGACGGCCACGGCAGGCAGGGTAAGCAACAAGAGTCCAAGAGTGTGACTGCTTCCTCTTTTCCTCGTGGAAACAAACGCACAAGACTCGGCCAGCACCAAGTCTAGAACCACAGAGCCACGGAACCGCCTGTCACAGTGGTGAAGACCGTGGCTGAACTGCACACATCTCCCCTTAAAGCAACGTTCACTGGAGTGTATCATCAAGGGAAACCAAAAATTAGAGGACTAAATTGTATCTTTATAAACTTGTGAATTACTTATAATGCCTCATACACTGTCTATGGACAATGCCTGTTGAGCAGTTTTCCAATTCTTAAAAAATCCAAACATGTGCCAGGCGATGGTGGTGCACACCTTTAATCTCTGCACTCGAGAGGCAGAGGCAGGCAGATCTCTGTGAGTTTGAGGCCAGCCTGGGCTACAGAATAAGTTTCAGGAAAGGCGCAAAGCTACACAGAGAAACCCTGTCTCGAGAAACCAAAAAAAAAAAAAAAAAGGCCCAAACATGCTGAGAGCCATGACTCGGGTAAAGCATGCAGGGAGGAGTACAGGCCTGGCAGGATGACTCAGAGAGCAAACGCACGTGCTATAAACCTGATGACCTGAGCTCCACCTTCAGGCTCCACGCGGTGCCAGGAGAGAACCAACACCTGAAAGTCATCCCGTGACTTCCACACTTGCAATGTTGTATAAGCGCATGGACGTACATCTGCACACCAAATGAGCGGACGTTATAAAAAGTAAACTTGAACCCTACCACTCATGAGGCGGGGGCAGGTGTGCCTCTGTGAGTTCAAGACTAGCCTGGCCTACATAGTGAGTTCCGGGATAGCCAAGGCTACAGAGTGAGACTTTGTCTGAGAAAATAAAATAAAATAAATAAAGCTTTAAAAAAAAAAATAAAGAATGGTATATCCAATTTGGAGCCAAAGTAAAAAAGACGCCAAAGGTTACCACACAGCTTTGCCATTCACTTCAGGCAGGCCAGGTTTGAGCGGTGTGAGGACCACTGCTTCTTTCACAGAGTTCTAAGGCATGGCTGGAGCACTCGGGTGGATACCTGTTTCCGCCAGGAGATGTAGAATATACTCTCATTCAGACTCATAAAGAGCTGCTATAGGAATAAAGTCGAGCACAAAACCCAGTAGCCACAGATGCAGGAAACCCTAAGAGGTACTCCAAATTAAGAACCTTGAAATAGACTCAAGCTTACACTTCATATGTGTTTTTCAAGGACAAGTTTCTCACTTTCCCTTTCAGTTGCCACAGTAAACATAGTCACTTAAATCTTCTCGCCACAGCATCACAGAGAACCCTCCCCCTCCCCGGGTCTGGGTGGGAAACTCTCATAGGAACATTAAACTGGACCCTTCTGAGAAGGTCTATGGGACATCCTCCAGAATGGGGCCATGGCTCCTCTCTCCTCCCAAGTGTGCTCCTCTGAGAATGGCACTAGATACCCCTCAGAAAGGGCCCATGGCCTCTTCCCCCTACTGAGTGGACAGACAACAAGATACCTATGTAGTTAGCCTTCGTCCTTGGGTGGACCGTGAACATGCCAAGAAAGCTGAGCAATCAGAACAGAGAAACAAAAACCAGAGCACAGGCAACTCTAGGAAAGAAAGAGGCCCAGATGCCTACAGACATTCACGTCTTCGGCGGCCCGGCTGCTCTTCCTGTACTTGACTTCTGCAGTCTATGGCACCAGGATAATGGTTTCAAAATAAGTCTTCAAAGCCAGGTGTGGAGGCACGTGCCTGTAATCCCAGCACTCGGGAGGATCGCAAGTTTGAAACCTGCAAGGACTACAAAGTGAGATCCTGTCTCATACACACACTGTCTACAGAGAAAGAGAAATATGGGCATCTACCTAAACAGATAGAGTTCCCAAGTAAACTAATGAGCACATTAGATACCAACAATATGGTGAGATCTAGCAGTGCTTGAGATTCAGTTTCAAGTCAGTAGGTTTTTCCCCAAATAGAATTTTACTTCCACCCAGGCTCTGAGCAGGAAGAAACTCTGCCCCAAACACCTCCCTACCAGGGAGATTTGTATTTTTCTCACCAACAGAATAAGATGTTGAAATTTGTGTTTAATACAATGACTGTTGTGAAATATTATTTTAACTAGGCAAAGATGTGTCACTTTTGTTCATACTAGATTGTCTCACTTTGCCTACCTAAGGCACCTGACTGGTCTAATAAAGAGCCGAATGGCCAATAGCTGGGCAGGAGAAAGGATAGGCAGGGCTGGCGGGCAGAGAGGAAAAAATAGGAGGAGAAATCTAGGCTCAAGAGGGGAGAGAAGAAGAATGAGAGAAGAAGGAGGAGAGAACTAGGGATCAGCCTGGGGCAAGAAGCCAGGCAGACGACAGACAGACAGACAGACGACAGACAGACAGACAGACACAGAGAAGCAGTGATAGTAAGATACACAGAAGTAAGAAAGGTAATAAGCCCCAAGGCAAAAGGTAAATAAAGAGAAACAGGTTAATCTAAGTTAAAAGAGCTAGCCAGAAATGTGCCCAAGCTAGGTCAAGCATTCACAACTAATAGTAAGTCTCCGTGTCATGATATGGGAGCTGGTGAGTGGCCTCAAAGAAAAGTCAGGTGCAAATGGCCATCCATAGGGTATCGTGTTCCTACACTAAATCCAAATACACACATAGTCAAAATGTTTCATGCCCTCTTAGGGTCAAGAAAGGAAGAAGTGAGACGTTCTTCCTATAATCCCCAAGCAGCTACAGAAGGAGCACTGGAGCCAGCCAGCAACTCTGGGCCTGTCATCACCCCAGCAGAAAATTAGAGTGACAATAATGGAATCTATTTGTTAGAAAGAATAAATGAAGGAATATGTGGAAGAGAAAAGAAAACCCAGGAAACAGTAAATGCTACCTACTAATAATACTGTTTTTATTACCATTAGCTATTATTCAGATGAAGTGGGTGGATTTCAAATATAAATGTGACATTATCAAACAAAATTCTTTGAACAGGCCATTCTTCAGCAGGTGCAAGAAATGAAAAACATTGAAAAGCATAATCCAAGAAGCACAGGAGATCAAGATAAGGCCACAAAAAAACATAATCACCGATTTCTAGACAACCTGAGTGTGTGGGAGGACCTTCACATCCAGGCGTGATGCGTTCTGTTTTTTAAACCTCCCCCAACCACGTGTGTGTGTGTGTGTGTGTGTGTGTGTGTGTGTGTGTGTGTGTGTGTCACAGCATGCATGTGGAGGTCAGAAGACAGCCCTGGGTAGAGCGCCTGGCTTTCTATCTTCTCTGAGACAGTCTCTGTCTCCAAATCTGCAGCTCTGTGATCACAGACACTCACCATCCTGTCTTGCTGAGACACAGGTCATCAGGCTTGTGCCAGAGCACTTCACCCCTGCGCCCTCCCCCAGCCTGGCATGAGGCGTTCTTTCAAGTGGGATAGCTTGCTTTCTGAAAAAAGTTGAGCAGTTTTCCTTCAAGGAAACACACACATACACACACACACACACACACACACACACACACACACACACACACACATACACACACAAACACACACACACACACCACCACCACCACCACCACCACCACCACCACCCTTGTTCCTGAATATTCTATCCTCAAATACAGAAAAACACAAGGCTTATCTACTGATGCTTTGTAACTAAACCAAATCTTAACTCGGCTCTTTAAAATTTTAACTTCTAAATCAAAACTGGGGCAGAGGGGAGTATTCATATCTGTGAGGCTCTTAGCAGCATCTATTGAACTATGTAGTGAGATATCCTAATTTTTATATGAAAAAACAAAAATGTTAGCTAAGAAATGTTTTAAAAAGTACTCTGTGCCTTTCTCGGTATGAAATTCTCTTGGAATCAGATTGCTCCTGTGGCAGCATTCATGTAGTCTCAGTCCTGAACCTGGGCTTTTGAAGATGAGTCTAGGCCAGTTTCTTCGAGGTAGAACTAACAAATAGCCTGAGAGCTTGTGTTCCAGAGACTTCCGCTTCCTGTCTGTCTTCTCTATCACTGACATCGCCAAGCACTTCCATTACACTCATTTGTGTTCTTTTTTTCCTTCCTGACAGGGCTCCCTCTGTAGCCCAGGCTGACCCACACTCTGTCCCCTCACTGTGGCCTCCAGGTGCTGAGATTACAAGTGTGCCAGCCACTTCTGGAGAAGAAAACAAAACAATGTGCTTGGGCACACGTCTGATGCCTGATCGAATCAGGCCAAAGTGTTTGGGTGTGGGAGACTTCCTTCTAAGTTCTTCCCTGCTATTTACTTACACAGATCCATTTTCTCAAAGATGAGCTCCTCAGGAGGCCCCTAAGCAGCCACGCCTCTCACAACCATAGTCACGTATGCAAGTGTCTTTAGCAGAGATCTTGGTAGAACAGTTCACAGGGAAAGCGACCAGCACACTCCTTGGGACCACGGGGACATGCACACCCCTCCTGCTGCTTTTCCCTGCGTCAGGCAGAGACACGCCTATCACTGCACCACACTGCCTCTATGAACGAGCGGTCATCACAGTCGACACTTCTATTGAGAACCAGCAGCAGAGCCGTTTTTCTGATGGGAAAATGAGACCAGCTCGGGAAATCCACACACACAGACAGTTGACAGGAGCGGTGTGTCGGGGCCTGGCAGGTCCTCACTCTTAAATCACCTGGGAAAGTCTACAGGAGCTGTTTTGTTTGGAATTGCCCTTTGGATGAAGATAGCAAATGAGCACCCACTAAGAATACTAAGGATTTAAAACTCAGTTCCGTGAGCCAAATCCTAGGTTTTGTTCAATAAAGCCAGAAGTCTACCGAAAAGGGAAAATGACCAAGTTTCACAGCAAGAGATAAAGTAGTGATGGAAATTTTCAACGTTCTTGGACCCTAAATTATTTGCCTACTTAGTGACTTCTTAGTTCACCTACAGTGATGAAGCCCAGACTCAGGGCCTTCAGCATGCCAGGCGAGGGCTCTACCACTGTGTGAGACACACCCAGTCCTCCTGGGTCCTACATTTTAACCACCATTTCTTAAAATTAAAGAAAAATAAATCATAATTTAAAATCCTAAAGCATTAACAATACTATTTTATATATATATTTTATTTTTATTTTTTTTATTTTTATTTTTCTGATTATGAGAACTTTTTACACTGGGCATTTTCAGCTTCGGCCAACATCTGTACTCACAAATTCCCCTGTACCGTCTTGAGTTCCTTCCCTGGAGGTTTTGGTTCCCTTATTTGGTACTGGGGTGGACACTAAACCTGTGCCACACCACCGACTTTCTGAGCACGCTCTGGAAGGGGCATTGGCAGAGGATCGTAACTGGCATCTCAGTAGGAAGAAGTCAGATGATTTTTAGAGAACAGGCTTTGAACAAAAGGCCAATGTGAGGTTTTAAATGCCCCTCTTCTAAGCTTATCTGGAGCTGCGTGAGGAACAATGCACTCTGGGAAATGTAGTCTGGTGTAGAAGAGCCTGCCAGGGGAGTCTAGACTAACTAACCACTAACAGCTGGGGAGGAGTGGCTAGGCATGCTTCCATCACAAAGGATGGGCTGAAGACAAGAAAACGTGCATGCGTCCAGGAGACTGGGATAAGTGTAAGTGTGTGTGTGTGTGTGTGTGTGTGTGTGTGTGTGTGTGTGTGTGTGCACAAAGACAGGGAAAAGTGTGTGTGTGCAGAGGACAGGGTGTGCAGAAGACAGAGAACCTTGTGTGCGTCCAGAGGACAGGCACTTTGCTGAGCGCTGGCTAGGAACTGGAGTGCTTAGGCCCCCAGGCTGCCATTGTGCAGCCTGGCTGTGTTTCTGCCCTTGGATCCGTGTCTCCTGGAAAACTCCCAAAAGCCTGACACCTGTCCCTTTTTGGTTAAGTAGAGTGGGATGGAAGTCTGGGGTCATATCGTGGCAGAGTTCCCATAACAGTCAAGCTAAGTTCAGTTGAGGGATTTTCAGCAGCTGAGAACGTGGCCCAAAGGCAGGAGCCATCTCTAAAGTGAAGAACACCGCTGAAGGACCGACAGCCCATGAAAAGGTAAGCATTTCAAAATCCCACAGTCAAAATGGAACACTACGGAGTCCCGGGATTCACACGCTCCTTGCCATGTTATTTTATCACTTAAACTGGTCACTCACCGTGGGGACAACAGGACTGATTAAAGAGACCTGTGCTCCGAAGTGACGACAGACTGTCCCAGCTCACTGCTGCGGACTTTACGGTGTCGTGAACAGGGGACAGCTCCTAGAAACCTTACTTTCAGTTCTGAATTTTGACCTTTCCTGGGGCCAGTGACGGTGTAACAGTCTGACTGTCTAACACACTCGGGCAGAGCGGCAGTCGGTGCAGCGAAGGGGTGGCCGATGCTCTGCCGTGCGCTGTACTGCTGGCCACGACGCTCCACGTGCGTGGTGAGGGCACTAACCATCTAATACAGTTTCACTTTATGATGTGCTAGTTCATCCAAACTCAATGACACTTTCCAGGAAGGAGGTAAAGGAAATGCCTCTAACACATGATTGTGTCCAATGTACAGGTACCAACAACAGAAATACTGATGTTTGAAGCCAGAACTGTAGCTGAAGGTAGTGAATCCCACCATACCTGGTTTGGGTGAGAATGGAGAGAAAATGGCTTCCCCTAGTTTACCCAGCTATCAGGGATGAAGCGGGATCGAAACCTTGGTCTTGGGAATCCCAGCCCAGGAGACTCAAGGATTCCGTCCCGGGCTCCCTTATCAACAGCCAAATGAAGCCCCCAAACCGACCTGATTCTGTGTGCGGGGCTGGCATGAACCTGGAGAGACAGGAAGGGCAGGCACTTTCTTCCGGAAGCGGATGTCGAGAGTATCACACCTGTGAGGAAGGAAGGAAGAGGCTCAGCTCGTGTTCGGAAGACCAGCTGCCCCAGCATCTTCGGCTACCTCTACCTGTCACCTGTCACCTTCCTTTAACACCTGCGAGCACGCCACTCAAGGCAGGTACAACCCTGCCTTTAAACACCCCTGAAAGGAGCTGGCAAGACGGCTCAGTGGGTATAGGTGCTGGCCACCAAGCCTGACCACCACAGCCTGAGTGATCCCTGCAACCCACGTGGTGGATGGAGAGAACCGCATCCTACAAGCTTCTCTCTGACCTCCACGGGGTTGGCATGGCGCATATGTGTGCAGACACACACACACACACACACACACACACACACAAAATGAGTAAATAAAATGTAAAAATAAGCCTTTCAAAAGGAAATAGAGCTGGCAGTTTTTCTTAAAATCCATGGAAATTAGATTACTTGAAGTATTGGCCACAGATCACCCGGTTTGGCTTCTTTAGCTGGTGAGGAAACTGAGACCCCAAGAACTTACATAAAGACAAAATGCCAACACCATGGTGTGAGGCAGGGCCAGACGGTGAAGCCAGCTCTACCCCTTTGGGGCTGGTACTCACTTGCATAACACAGAACACCTGTCGCCCCTTCAGAGAGAAACAAACAAGCAAACAACCCAGTATTTCCCGAGGTGTCCTCGTCCAGCATCAGAAGAGACATGGACGGGAGCGCTAAATGGATTTGTGCAAATTTAAATTAAGGAGACCCCCATCCTTCCTCGCAGGTCGCACTCCGGCCTCAAGTTACTTGCCACGGCACACACGTGACTTAAATGTCTCTCTTATCTGTGAGTCCCTATCTCAATAGGAGAACCCTCGCATACGGATATGGTCCAGGCTCTGGACTTCATCAACTCTGCTCTGAAAACTTCCCGTGGTCTTAGCCACTTACTTCCCTGGTCTCAAGAAATTCAAAAATGAGTCCCCTACACTAATACCGACAGGCCTTCTGAAGCCGCACTTGTTCTTGGCCAGCATTCTGTGAGTACAGAAGTTTCCATGTTGTAACATTCTGCTTTCCCGCTCACTACTGGTTTAGTCTCTCTGTAGCATGAATCTTAAATGGTCTTATTAATAAAAACAAACTCTCTCTAATCATAGTACAATAATGCAAACAAAACCAGTTACTCAAAGATAATCTAGTTATGATGAGTATTTCACTCCTTGGCTATTTCTTTTTATTGTTGCTAATTGTTTTTATTTGTGCTTATTTATTTATTCGTTGAAACTGGGTCTCTTATAACCCAGGCTAGTCTTGAACTCCTAAGTGCTGGGATTATAGGCACATACCACCATGCCAACCAAGCTGGGCTGGCTAGTGCTTAATCAGAAGGTAAGGTTGGAACAAAAAAAATACTCTTCAAAAATTGGAAGCTATTTCTTAATGAGCCCATAAGACAGCTCATCAGGTAAGGTACCTTGCACCTAAACCTGATGATCTGAATTGGAGCCCTGGGACCCACATGGTGGAGGGAGAGAGCCGATTCCTGCAAGCTGTGCTCTGACTTCCATGAGCATGCCATGCACACAGGTGCCCCTCCCCCACAGACAGACACTAATAATAAATAAATGTTGCTTTTAAAAATCCTCATATTGCATCTTCAACAAGCCTTAGTTGTGTGATGTATCAGATGGTAGACACACACACAAGCTCCCTGGGGAAGAAACCTTGAAACCAGCAACTTAACAGAACTATGAGGAATTCAAATGCAAGTAGAGGGAAAAAAAAGACAGTGATGATGTGTCCTAAATGTGACTTCGAAGTATGGCTTAACTGCGTCTTATGTAGCATAGGCTGGCCTTGAACTTGCTATGCAGCCGATCCTCCAGCATCCACCTTCCAAGTGCTAGGCTTATAGAAGTGAGTCACCATGGCTCGTTATAGAATGCTGGGGATCCCATAAACAAATCCATAAAAATGACACCAAACAGCTCGTCTTATACGGCTTAATGTTCTCATTCCATATTATATTCCCAACATTCAGAAATGCTAGACAAATGTTCTACTAACAGAACTATACCTGATCTTAATTATATTTTAAATATATCATTTGATACCTACAATTATTCGCAAGTGTTCAGTTAAATTCAAAACAAATTAATAACATGAAATTCACCAGGCTCATGCCTCTAAATCTCATCAAACAAAAATTGAATATACACATTCTCCTTAATCTGTAGGTATATATTTCAGAAAAATTTTAACATATGGAACAGGAGATAAGCACCAGAACTTTTCTAGCATATATGTGTATAATAGCAAAACAAAACAAAAAAATGGTGTTTTTAACAAAAGAATTAGTAAGTACTTTGGGGTCGGTATCATTCTGAACTGAAAAAGCCAATGAACCATATCCACAGGCAACAGCACTTAGGGAGGTGGAGGCCAGAACAAGACTTCAAGGCCATCATCAGCCACATAGGAAGTTGCAGGCTTAGCATGGGCTCCATGAGCCCCTCTGATACAAAGACAGACAGAACATCTAGGTAACGGTCACCCAACTCCAGAACCAAATGTAGGTTACTCCTAGGCCCCACTTTCAACTCCTGCCCTCTGTAACTGCACACGTCGATTCTGCCTTCATTTCATCATTATTACTTTAAGTACATCATATATTGATGTATCTTTCAACAAGATGATATTCTAGTTTCTTTGTAAATCCATAAAAATGACATCAAACAGCTCTGGTCTTGTAGGACTTCATGTTTCTACCCAATATTACATTTCCAAGACTCATCCATTCAATTTTCATGATGACACCAAATTTCTTTCCTACAATGTGCTTAGCAATGACACTCTCAGGAGCAATCGTGGTTCATGTTTAGCTACAGCCTCTCGCTCCCTTAATTTTAAGACATAAAATGGCATTCAACTACAATCTTAATTTGCATCTTCTTGCTCATTAATGATGCTGCATAGTCCACCTTTCTCATTGGCTAACTCATGCCTTCTCTTTGGTGAAAGGCCTGTCTCTGTCTTTTGCTCTCTTTCTTCCTGGATTGTTTCCTCTCCACTTTACACATGCTGATTATCTGGTTTTGCCAGTTCTGAGTGGCCAGGCCCAAACAGGTATCAGATAAAGTAGAAGCAGGAAGCCAGACAACTGGAGAGAGCAAGCTCTGTGCTAGTGTTTTCCTGACTCCATGCTTCTGAGCAGCATGCAATCCACAGACACTGTGAAGCATAGACATAAAATACTATCCAGCTGATGGAGTTTTCTAAGCTTTCATTTCAATAGAAGTTCAGCCAGAAAAAAAGAAATGCTTAGGAAATGATGTCAGTGCATTCCACTTGTAGATGTCAAGTTTTCAACAGGCCACAATTTAGACAGTATTTCCACTGCAGCTCTTATAGTTTACATATTTTTATTTCATGCTTTGCTCACCTCTGATTTAGAATACGTCTGGTACAGTGTCAAAGGGTTGAGTATTTTTAAATGCACAAATGTTCATACATAAAAATCTGAATTTCAAAACTATGTTATATAAATTAGAAGCAGTCGCCCGGACTCCAGATTTAGCTAAATGTTAGCTATGCCTTGATCTCAGTAAAGTCTAAGGGGCTTAGAATCAATTAACTCTTTGTAGTTTGTAGATCAATGAAAAAAAATACTGTTTCTCAGTCTTTAGCAATTTTCAGGGGTCTCTGAGTTTAAACAAAGTGGACCATTAAATAATAACAAAATGCTCATTTTCTGAAAGAAACTTTTAATAAGCAATTTTATAGCCTACTGTGGCTCTTCTGGGACACCTGCCAGATCATGTAATGAAAAGCACCAAGGAAACAAACAAAAGCCCGCATGAAATCTGTGGCCCTCTGCATGCTGGCCCGAGCCCATGAGCCATCAGGAGAGGACTGCAGAAGCAAATGGTACCCCACTCACACTGTGTAGGTTTCAGGGTCACATATGGGGTCTAAGCCTCTGTCACGACAGATGCCAGCCTGCTGCTAAGCAGGGCAGTGCTGGTAAGTCCCATAGCTGTCTCCTCCCAATAAAACAGCAATGACTGGCAGACAGCTCTCCAATCACTAGAAGATAAGCAACTCTTTTCCCTTAACATCCCCATCCATTTCTGCTGCTAGGACCCTCCCATTCAAACCAAGCACACTCCTATGAGACTTCTCCCCAGCACCACACCACTGAAACTTAAAGGTCATCTACAGACCTTCCCTGAGCTATGGGCAGCCTGCATGACTCCTGCACGCTGACGCTCCCTTCCCTTGCTCACTCTCTTAGTTTGATCCCATTCGCTGGCAACCCCCTTCCCACCTCCTTGACTGATCCCTCCTTCTCCACCTCTAAACATCTAGTTCTTCCCCTCCCTTCACTCCGTCAGCAGATACTGCTGACAGTTCCCAAAGTACACTCAGAATCTCTTCACGCACACAGTACCTATGCTGGTCAAAGTCCATGGCCGCTCAAGTTTGGGATCTGACCTACTGATCTCTGCACCAGCCATATTCCAGTCCTTTCTCATGAAAGTAATGAGGATGGTCAGACCACCTGGCCTACAGCATACAGTGTAGAACACCCTATCTCAAGGGGAGTTCTCGTTGCCCTCAGTAAGAACCTACGCTATCATAAAAGAGTCGATATGACCTCCCCTGCTTCTGCCATCACTTTCCACCACTTTCTTACACTCTGCGGACCTGGCACATCCGGCCTCCAGGCCTTCACTGGCTGCTGTCTATGAGCGTCCTCATGAGACATTATTTCTGCGCAGGACTTCCCATCTTCCGGTCATTGCTCATATGTCTCCCGGGCAGTCTGTCCAAGTCTGCCCTCGGTTCCCTCACTCCTTCTGATTTTTCTCCAACATGACCAGCTAACTTCTGCTCCTGCTTTTCCTAACTCCGCCTTCCCACACAGACATAAAAAGCAAAATCCATGACAGCAGAAATTTGTTTTGTTTGGTATTACATCTTCAACGCCTAGGACAGGAGAAAGGATAGCCAGGGCAGGCAACTAATAAGCAAATGCATAACTATTAGGGCAATACAAAGGCCAAATTTTATAAAAACAAGATCATCTAAATGATCATGGAACTTTTTTTTTTTTTTTTTTTTTTTTGGTTTTTCGAGACAGGGTTTCTCTGTGTAGCTTTGCACCTTTCCTGGAACTCATTTGGTAGCCCAGGCTGGCCTCGAACTCATCACAGAGATCTGCCTGGCTCTGCCTCCGGAGTGCTGGGATTAAAGGCGTGCGCCACCACCGCCCGGTGATCGTGGAACTTTTAAGATGTAAATTAATCGCTCCAAAATCCCTTTAAAATATAAGATAAGGACGATCTTGAGGCCAGCAGTTGACACAGCAGGCGTGCCCTTAGTCACAGTAGAAAAACACTCCCCCAAACCGAGGCTGCGAGCCACAGAATGGCTTATTTTCTACTAACTGCTGCCACATCTGACAATGGGCGGTTTGCTGAGGCACACCACCAAAACAGGGAAATACTGTGAAAATGCTCATTCCAAACCCCGACTCCAGACAAAGAAACAAGGTCTTTGTAAAAAGAGAAGAACGGTCTAAATTAAAAGGCAGACTTTTTTTTTAAATGTTTTAAATGATTTGCTTGGAAATAATTTTAAACTTACAGAAAAGTTACAAGAGCTGTTTAATAACACAAAAAAAACGCAATAGTAGCCAGGCTCACCTATCCCCAGTTACCCGTTTTATTTTAATCTGTGCTCATCTGTTCTTACCCACCCCACCTTCCCCAGGATAAATCTCAGGTGCCACCTGCATCACCGCCCTTTGCTTCAAAGCACGGCCATGAACTCGAGCTAAGCTAAGTTGTTATAACACCTTTCTTTCTCTATCTGTCCCTCAGTCTTGCAGTCAAATTGCTCAGCTGATCCGTTGACGTCCTTTCCAGCACTTTCTCTCAATCAGGCACCCAATGTAAAACGAGCACTGCACTGCCAATCCATGCTTATCTCATAGCCTTTAATGTGAATAAGGCTCCTTCTACAGTCTTAATCATTTACAGAACTAACTTTTGCATAAAGTACGCCCTCTCTACATGCTGCTCCTTTTTTTAAAAAAGTATAACATTCTTGATTTAGGGTTTGCCTGGTGGTTCCTCCTAACCTGAGGTCATGCCACTTTGGGAAGAGATGAGGATGTGTCCCTTCAGGGTGTCATAACTGCAGTCACACGGTGACCATCTGTTCCATATCGTTCCTGGATCCTACCAATGTATAATGGCTATTTCATTCCTTGCGGCTAATACAGTCTGTGAGGAAATGCTGTAAGCCCATGGGATTACCTTTCCCTGGTCGGTGTCCCCCAGTTTTGTTTTGATCCTTCACATTCCTAATGTTCCTAATCATCACTAGCCATGCAAACTGGCTACAAAGCGATGACTTCCAGCTCCTGAATCTGAATTCTACTGTAAGCAGAGCCCCATCCCATTTATTTGCTTATCAATCAGTTTATTATGGTATGGATTCTTATTTTGTTCATTTAAATGCTTATTTTAATTTTTATTTATATGTATATGTGTGTGTCCTTGTGAGAGTATGTCGTGTGTGGGTGCCTGTAGAGGTCAGAAGAGGGTGCCAGACCCCTGGAGCTGGGGTTAGAGGCATTTGTGAACTGATCATCTCTCCAGTCCCACAGATTCCATTTTTAATGTTTTACAACATATTCACACATGAATATATACTGGTTTTAAAAATAATGGATTAATCTGGTGCTTTCAACTCCAATCCATCCCCCAAAAGATTTTAATTTTGCCTTCTCCTATCCCATATATGTATATCTCTCCTTTCTCAAGGAAACCTTTATTCCAACAGCTTCAAAACTCAATCTTTAATGTCCCTAAAATATTTTGTCCACTTAAATGCAAAAAGTAAACATAATAGAAAGAATTGAGGATTTTTATGTCCCCCGACCTCCACTCAAGCTGAGGGTAAATGCTCAAGCACTGTGTTAATGAGTAACTTATTTTTTTAATTCGAACACAGTACTAATTTAAAATATAATCTAGTTCACCTGTCTTAGCAATTTAGGATTTTTCCAACTCCCGTTCTCATCTAAATATGAAAAGTAACAGGCTTGGAAAAGTTTAAACTATAGAAAAGGGTGTAACCTTCAAGTCCCTTCCATAAGCCTCTGACCCATCCCTCCCTGTGCCGTCTTCCGATAAACTCAAGCTGATGTGTGCACACTTATGTTTCCCTCCTCCTCCTACAAGGAAACACGCTCCTGTCTACATCTCAGGACGCTCGTTCATGCTGCTGTGCAGTCTGGAGGTCGCTGTAAATCACCTGACACAGCAGCAATGGATGACTGCAAAGCCAAGCAGCAAGAGCTGACAGGAACTCACTGCCCCGCAGACTCACACACCAAGAACTTTCAACAAAACAGTGTTTTGCTTTATTTCTTGAGACAGAGTTTCTCTGTGCAATAGTCCTAGCTGTCCTGGAACTCGATCTGTAGACCAGGCTGGCCTCAAACTCACAGAGATCCGCCTGGCTCTGCCTCCTTAGTGCTGGGATTAAAGATGCGCACCACCACCGCCCGAACATTCAACAAAATGTTAGCAACCCAGAACTCACAATATACACTTAAAAGTATAAACCATAAGAGAAAATGAAATCACCAATCTCAACAATGATAGCAAAAACCCAACACACAACACAACTATGCAGCCTGGACGACAGAATGACAGCCTGTCTCCAAAAAAAACCAGCCAAACCAACACCCAGTGGATCACAGATGTGATTGTTAATCTGGGTGTATCTAAGGAGACTCCACGGCCATAGCACATCCTCCCAGAAAGCTGCAGGAATCAGCTTGACAGAGATGCTCCTGACAGCAGCAGGTGGCCTGGCTGGAAGGCAGGGCGGCCTGCAGCCACCGGCACTCGGACGACTGCAGCCACCGGCACTCGGACGACTGCCCCCCTGCCCCGGCAGCCCGCTATGGCAGCCCTCTATGGAGCGGGACAGTTTGGTGTCCTGTCCATAGTGTGCTTAGGCTTTGCTTTGGCCCAATGCTCCCTCGCTATCCTCCCATTACACAGCTTTTGAAATGGGAATGTTTACTCTGTGCTGGTGTGTATTAGAAGTGTGTTGCCTGTTCGTTCGTTTTTTAATAGGGACTCACAATTAAGAGATCAGAATTAAGAGCTTCAGAAAGGAGTTTTGAACAGTACTAGGACTGGCAGAGACTGGGGCGGGGGGGACTTTAGAGGTGGGCTGAACGCATGTTACATCCTGAGACAGAACAGAAACTTTAGTGGCCAGGTTGTAACGTCAGGATATAAAGCGTCACGTTCAGGTGTCAGGTTGGCAGGTGGCCGGGCTGTGAAGGTTAATGCTCACTGCTGTTGTGGCTGCATCTGGAATCACCGTAAAAAGACACCTCTAGGTGTGCCCCTGAGGCTGTCCCCATATTGGTTTGATGGAGTCGGGGAAAATCACCCTGAACGTTGGTGGCACCATGCCAGGGGCCGGGTCCCAGACCAAATAAAAAGGGGGGAAGGAGAATCCGGCCCCCTAATGAATCTCTCTGGGCCGGACTGTACCTGCGGTGCGGCCGGCTACCAAACACTACGGTCACTGTGCCTGACTTCACCAACGTGAACTTCTACTCTTTAAAAGGCACTTCCATAACTGAGAAGAAGCCATAAACTGGGAGGAAGCATTTGTCAACCACGTAACCAGCTGTGTTCAACATCTATAACAAAACACCAACTCAATTTAAAAGGAAGAAAGCAGGCAAGCCTGTGTTTGGTATGTAAGCGCACAGCAACTGTTGTGGTATGCACATGGGTGCCTGCAGAGACCATAGGTCAGCTACGGGTGGGTGCCTTCCCAGCTGTTTCTCCACCTACTTCACTCATTCAATCATTCAGTCAATCATTCATTCATTCATTCATTTGAAACAGATCTCCCACTGAAGCTGGAGCTCACCGATGGAGGTGGACTAGCTGCCCAGCCTGCCCCGGGGATCCTCCTGCCTTTGCCTACCCAATACTGGGATTATTGCCCACGTTGCAGTGCCTGGTCTTTTACACAGGTGCTAGGGACCCAAACCAAGGCCCTCATGCTCACACAGCGGGCACTTTACCAAGGGAGCCATCGCCAATTTTTTTAAATTTTTTTTTTTCAGAGCTGAGGACCAAACCTAAGGCCTTGTGCTTGCTAGACAAGCGCTCTACCACTGAGCTAAATCCCCAACCCCAATTTTATTTATTTGTTTGTTTGTTTATTTATTTATTTATTTATTTTGGTTCTTTTCAAGACAGGGTTTCTCTGTGTAGCTTTGCGCCTTTCCTGGATCTCGCTCTGTAGACCAGGCTGGCCTCGAACTCACCGAGATCCGCCTGGCTCTGCCTCCCGAGTGCTGGGATTAAAGGCGTGTGCCCCCAACGCCCGGCACCATCTCCAGTTTTAAGAGGAAGGAAATGCCAACACAGACAAAGCTAGGAAAGGAAACACGCCCATGAGGAGGCTGGGCTGCCTTCCCGATATTCAGGGAGAGCCGCCACTACACCTGGAGTCCCGGAAGACCAGAAAGAGGCCTGGGGTGGAGGAGACCGAAGAACCGAGCTGGCCTGCGAGGAACATGGCCCTCGTGAGCCAAACAGTAGCAGAAAGCAAGCTCTAGAGGGTGCGGTGACCCGGGCTGGGATCTGTGCAGAGAGCAACAGCAGGATCTCAACCACCGTTTCCTTCCTGGTCGCCGGAGATCAAG